>NW_027041175.1:0-14975 GCF_037179485.1 Ochlerotatus camptorhynchus
GCCTCTGAAAAAGATAAAAGGATTACATCGTTTCAACGGCAAATTAGTGGAGAAGTAGTGTTTTAACAAGGATTGCGACCGGAGGTTGGTTCATCTGCTGAAAAGTAAATTTATTTATTTACAAACTTCTACTAATCCAAATAAAGTCTGATAGAACATACCCTAATTCACATAACATATGTGGAAATTCATTTAAAATAGCTGAATCAAAGTTTACCCCTTTTTTGTGTTGCCTCAGTGGTATAACTGGCATAGTTGGACATCGATCTGTCAAAATAAAATTTTCGTGATATCGACACTGAGCGTTCATAAGGACCAATGTCGAAAACATAAATAATGGCTTCCTTCGTAAATGTCTCGTATGTAAAAATCAATCCATGTAAGCCACCAATTTTATAGAATAGGAGGACTTTTTCTCTACACAATCATCGTGGTAGTTTGCTTGAGTGAGTTTTCATTTTCGAGAAATTCACGCAAAAAGTAATTGTTTACGTTTGCGGCATTGGCGAAAGAAAAGTACATAATATGGTTGTATGCTCAGTAAGCATTGACGTTGACGGCGACTCTGAAATTCTTTACTCCTGGTAAAATCCCACAAATCCCATCTGAAAATCTGTGCATGGAATCTAGCGGACTTTGTCACCATGATACCAGCAAGCCACCGTCTTTTCACGCAAAGATTGACAGAATCTTATGGGATTTTCATAGGAGTGAAAGGGTAAGGAAATGTTCACCATGTTTCATGCACAGACTGATGTTTGCTTATGGGATTTTATCATAGAAGTAAGGAGTTACAGAGTGACCGAAAAGGCGAATTGTCAATAGTCAAGATAATGCACAATGAGATGTACACGGAGATGAAAAACTATCAAAAATTAAGTACTTTTCCCTAAATTCCGGGGTTCAGCCCAATAACCCAAATTTGAGTAAATCGCATATACTAGTTTCCATTGAACACCAGCAAACAAAATTCACTACTCTTAAGTATATTCTACCCAAAATTAAGTTGAATTCACAAAAATCTGAGAATATGCAATTTACTCAAAATAAAATTATTGGTCTGAACTACTACTATATCGTTGGGTCTAGTTCCTTTTTTCACAAAAATAGAGAGTGAAAGTGAGAGGCTGAACTCAATATTAAGTAAAAATAACTCAAATTTTTTGTAGTATTTTTGGGTAATTTAAAATAAAAAAATTTCGTTTCTGTTGTTCCTCCGCCCATATTAGTTCAGAACTTACCACTACTTCATGTGTAAGCTTGAAAGGCTGTAAAACTGCCAAATACCCCACCATATGGGTATATTCGGAACGGAGACGACATTGAGAGGCCGTAAATGGATGATTGACAACATTTTGTAATTCAGTATGGCGACTTTCAGTTTGTGGTCAACTGTCAAATACCCTACAATATGGGTGTTTTTGAAACGGGTACGACGTGTGAAGGCTGGATAATTTGTGAAAAAGTGTCAAGCACCCCACAATATGAGTATTTTCAGAACGGGGATGACGTGTAGAGTCCATGAATAGATGATGATCCCATTCTAGAATCGAAGCTGATCACAATAAGAAATGATCTAACTCATAGCAATCATTGATCACCGTTCAAAATGTTTGCACTGCTCTTAAGCTTGAAGTTCTGCCATGGAACTTTTTTTTTTATTATTTGTTTTCCGTTGATCTTGTTTTTCGTACTGAGAACCAATGCTACCAATGCCAGGGAGGCAGCTCCCACACCTGGACCCTACCTATCGACCCATCAACTCATGGACCAACGGCTTTACTTCCCGTGATCAGAGATTTCATGCCTCAGAAAATCCCGGTGGAACCGACTGGGATCGAACGCAGATCCTTTAGAGTGAGAGGCAATTATGCGTACCACTACACAATTGGCGTCGCTGTTCATAGAACTTAAACGGCGTTCATTGGGATTATTTGAATTGCTACGAACTGTGGCAAGTTGAAATTTCGTATTCAAACTTCGACTACCCAAGCAAGACACATGTTATATAATAGTTTACATAAACTTTGTTGGACTGTTTTGTTACTTGAGTATTGAGCATGGGCATGCATCTATTACCAATTTCTATGAATTTAGCTTCAAACAATCTGCAGACTTTAGGTGCGAAGTGCTTTAAAACATTTTGAGAACTCAGATCTAACTCTAGGCTGCCATTTATGAATTCAATAATGGCCCTCACCGTTACGTATTCTTGTATTTATTTCTTATAATTTTACCCCCATCTCCTCTCCTTTTAAACCGTGACAATTCTTATCATACGTTACGTTTGTCTGTTCTACCACAAAAGATTGACGTTCAGAAGATCTCTAAAGCCATGTTGAATTTCCAGCAAAGGAATCGGATGGTCATCGGGATATCCATTAGACCTATCACTCAAATGTAAACCAATCTTTTTGTGATACCATTCTATAGCACCAATATACCCAAGCAACGTTGCAAGCTTTATAGAGGTTTTATAGCATTCATCAAGCTAAAATCATAGTCCACAGAACCGTTATAAAACCAAAATTGTTAGTTGGGTATAGCTACCACTTCCTCATTATTGATAAAAATCATTAAAAATAACTTGATTTTCAAAACCGTAGAAAACAGAATTTTTCTAATCATTCATAGGTCCACAAGCTTAAACGGCCTAACATATATTGTATTGTTCCATTAGGTTCGACTGATAGGTCTTGCGACGTAGAAGGGTTGATGATTGAAAATGTTCTATTCAATGCTAGGTCCTACTGCTGTCTCGTAGTTTAGGAAAGGCCGATGAATTGTTGAAATCCCACCGACCTCGGCTAGGATTGAACCCAGACCCATTGGGGAAAAATTTCCGCCCTGGTGTTATGGTTTTATAAGACGCAACAAAGAACTCAAGATCATCATACAAAGATAATGGACGTCGAAATGGGAGACTAGGAACGACTAGCAGTGATGCAGAGAACGACAAAGATTTCACAAATAGGCACGCAAATTGGACAGAAGGGTGCAAAAACAGCGAAAGTTGGTGAGATCGTTTTAAATTTATAATTTATATTATTGCTCATTTATACAAACAAAACCATGCTGGGGATGGGAGGGGCACCCAATTGATGCAATTTTGACGGGGAGAGTCGCAATGCCAGCTCCCTGTTGATAACATTTCGTGGATAAAGGGGGGCTCTTCTCCCCGCTCATCAGACCACCTTCCTGATTGGTGGTTCATCTGTTTGACCAATTGTGTGATCATTTTGCTGGAAGGAAATTTTTAACTTTCCCGTTGATGCGTATAGGCGACTTTGCCTATCGATATACTCAATCCGTTTAAACCATTTGAAGTTTATATGGAAATTACTATGAAACTTTTTGTTCATTGTCATCTAGCCTTTTTACATTTTGTACTGTAAAGAAATTCTATTGCTATTCTTGTGGGAATTTTTATAGCTTCAACTTTGCAGAAAATGTTTTTCAGCAAAACGTCAAATTAAATAGTTATTAATTGTTTAAGAGATTGATCTGTGGTCTTAAACAAAGTTGTTATCATCAGTTATCATTTTTTAAAGTAGAGTGAACTGGTGAATTTTGAGATAGATATGAACCGAAATTATGGTTTCTCCATAGTAATTCCCATACAAACTTCAAATGGTTTGTGCCAAGTCAGTTTCTAACTAATTGAGTTCAAATTTTGGGAGGCTGATCAGGGCCCAATTTGGAACCGTTTGAGCACAGTGGAGCGAAAATTTCAAATTTTTCATCAGTATAATGCTCATACATATTGTACTAAGACAAATCTGGAATAATGTTAGTGAACTAGTGTTTAAGATTAACAATTTAACAAAAACGGTTTATAAATATGATTGACATAACATAAAAACAAAAATAAAACTCAACAGCTTAAGACCAATGTTTTTAAAAACTCAGAAACTTCAATCTCATGCGTGCAATAATTTGCCGATGAGTTTTGCCTTGTTTTCAGCTTGAAAAAAAAACACCGAAGAGTTTAAAAATGCATTCCCTTTTATGTTGACGTAATTCATTGTTATAAGTGTTATTTTTGCACTAATTGTTTGAAAACTTTCACAACATTCATGTGCATGCATTGAAAGTGTGAGGGGCGTGAATATAAATGAGAATCTTAAGCGTGAGATTTGTTTGTTTGTTCCCTAAGTGTTGTTAAGAGGGATAGCTCCATAACGTCACGTCTAAAGTGACCGATAAGGTAGGGCGATGTTGGAGGTGTTTTGCTGCATGGGTGAAGCGACCACTGTTCACTGAACCACCACCGACCTGCAATCAAAAAAAATTGTCACGTAAATTTCACTAGAAAAAAACACGTAACCTTCAGATATTGAAAATAAACGGACAATGAAATGTGATAAGCTTTGAAACTTAGATGCACTAAAGATAATTTTAATATAATATTCATGTAACATAAATTCACTTAGATTCTACGTGAATTTATAGTGTGAAAATTTCTAAGTGGTGATTGTGTCATCAAAATCTAACATTGGCGTGTGCATTGCTGACGAGTTGCTGCTGGATTTGCATATGCTATTGGAATTATTGGATTTTCTGACAAGTAAGTTGTTTTCGTTTTGACATGATGCATAATTGATTAATAATATTAATAGATCGATCAACGAGCTTGAATTTAATTTCAATGAAGTAACGTAGTTTCAGTTGATGTAAACAAAAACAATTTCTAGCTGAAGTCTTTTTTAAAACAGTGATAATACAACCAGAACCTTCGAAGACAACCAAACAACAGGTCAACTTAGCAGGTTCCGTGGAATCCCAATTAGTGGTAGTGGCAGATACCTTCAGCGATACGCTACTCTTGACGAGACGTTACTCTTGAGTCTTGACTACAGAAGAAAGAAAAAAATACTCAAAGGGCTGTAGTGGGCGAGCTATCGGAAGCCATTAGTATTAAAATATAAAGAATAAAATAAATATGGGCTTACAGTTACAATTTTAGAACACCTAACAACAACGTGCATGCTACGAAAAAATTTACTAAAATTCAAGTGGAAATATAATAAAATTCACTTACACGTACCATAAAATCTATGTTGCTTTCTAGTGGATTGGGGAAAGATCATTTTGCTTTGAATAATTTTCACTTAAATGTTACATGAAAATAAAGTGAAAGCTACTTCAAAAGGCCTATACATTCTATTAGAGTTATATGTGGTTTGAAATTAAATCTTTTGAACCATTCTACATATGAAAAACGTAAAATTTACGTGAAAAACTAAGTGGAAAAAATCTATGTATGCTTTCATTTAAGACCGAAACGGACGGAAACTAGCTACGGTGAAGCTGAGAGTCGATGAGGAGGTGAGAGATCGTTCGGGCGAGAGAGAGAGAGAGATAGAGAGAGAGGAGAGGCAGTGTGTTGCTGACTGTGGTACGAGAGAGTTGGAGATACACGAGGAGTGTTGAGAGACGGGGAAAAAACGTGCCCGGAAAAGAGATGAAAGTGCGTCGATCACGGTGTTAGATGACTTAACCGATCAGGATCCGGCTGTCATCATCTGGCCGACACCATCCAGCCAACCCTATCCGGCCATCGAGATTTGGCCATCGCGCTTCGGCTATCACCCTTCGGCCATCGCGGTGCTCCATAGTTGACCTCGTGTTGAAATCTCGCCGTCGCAATCTCGCCGCTGCAATCTGGTAGCCGAAATTCAGCCGCCGAACTCCTGTCACTACAATCCGGCAACCGCAATCCGGCAACTGCAATCCGGCCGCTGCAATCTGGCCGCCGAAATCCGGCCGACAAACTTCTGTCAGTACAATCCGGCAACCGCAATCCGGAAACTGCAATCAGGCCGTCGCAATCCGGCTGCTGCAATCCGGCCGCTGCAATCCGGCCGTTGCAATCCAGCCGGTGCAATCCGGCCGCCGAAATTTGGCCGCCGAAATCTGGCCGCCGAAATCCTGTCACTACAATCCGGCAACCGCAATCCGACCAGCGCCATCCGGCAACCGCAATACAGCCGTCGCAATCCGGTCGTCGTAATCCGGCCGTCGTAATCCGGCCGTCGCAATCCGGTCACTGCAATCTGGCCGCCGAAATCCGGTCACCACAATCCGGCAACCGCAATCCGTCCAACACTATCCGGCCACCGCCATCTGGCCACCACCATCCGGCCACCACCATCCAGCCACTGCTCTCTGGCTGTTCCACTCCGCCATCGGGACAGCCCACGCCGACTCCCACACTAGAACAGATAGATCCACCCAATAAACATTACCAAGGTAAATTAATTCATTGCGATATTTAGGACAGCTTACACCGAAAATTACCCCCCCCCCCCCGCCGACAAATCCTGGGACCCGGGAACAAAAGAGGCCTTTGGTGCCCACCCCAGTGGCTGCTGACAGGCTTAGACCAGCAGCTAGGGGTCGAGGCACGGCGCAGAATCTCCCGGAGTCCAACAAATAAAGAGTTTCAAAATATTATTTTCATTTTATGTTTGGCATCATTGAAATTGAAAAAATAACAAAGGACGAATCCAAAAAAATTGGTTAGGTTGTACACAACCACAACACACGACCGCATGGTTGACGTAGACTGCGTTAATCTGTGTAGTGAAATTCTCGTGCATTTTTCTAAATATTGATTTAAAATACAGTAGAATTTGATTTCGGTCCTATGTACATATTTTGGATTTCCTACTTAGTAAAACTTGGTTAAATTCAGGATCTCATAACAATGCGAGTATATATTCTATTACACTTGGTTCCTAAATTACAATCCGATATGAGTAAGGCTTTTTTTAGCCTGGTAACGTGGGTAGATCATCTTTTCGTGGTACGTTACGGGATGTAAGATCTACCACCGATTGACTACTTCAAACTAGGGGAACAGATTTTTTCAGTAATCCAAGGAACACATCTTAGTCCTTGTTACTTTTTATGCCTTGTTGATAGCGATAAGTCCTCGGGTTGCCTGGACCGAGGATGAAACAAGGACAAAAATGAGTTAGTTAGTCTTCATCTATATGATTCCTAATCTTCTATTCGTTGTTCCCTAGGTAAAAAAAAATTCTACGTCATTTATGGATGGTGCCTTATTTTACTTCCAAGGCTGTGACCCAATTGGTGAGTTAAATTTAATTTATGTCCTTTCGAAAAAGTTATTAAGATTTGTAGAACGCGGGATCGTTATCACTCACACAAGGAGGTTGATTCACTTCGGAGCGCTTGTGCCATCAAGACAACGGTGCTGCCTGCAGCCAGTGATCTCGATGGGAACGACGCGAAATGTTCGAGGTGGAAAACTCGAACGCTGCGCGTTTGTCAGGAACCACTCCCTTCCTACTGCTGCTGGTACTGCTGCTACCTGTTCACCCGCCGTCCGAAGCGAAAATGAGTTGAGTTGAGGCACAAAAGCAGCGCTGTTTTATAACTTTTCAGGTTAAAGCAGCACCTTGTGAAACCAAATGGTACTCGATTATGACGACTGGGTTTGGGAAGATTATCACTTTTTATTTGTACATTTGTCAACAGTTTTTATGGGAAATTTGAAAAAAAAAAATATTGTAGCAGATTACGAGAGTTATTTCCTATCGATTGGTGAATTTGGATTTTAATTTCATCTATAAATGAAAAAGTTATAAGGTTTCAAAACCTTAACCTCTTCGTGACGGTTACGATTTTAGATTTTCAATTTACCTCCAGTACCTTCCCGTAAGACGTAAGTGCTGCCAGCAGATGAATCAAGAGGTATTCGAAACAAAATTGGTAAAAAATGTCCATTCAAATCGATTTAATACAATTGAACAAATTTTAAAACTATATAGGGTAAATGGCGGCTTCGGCACCCATTGACTGTTCTCGGCAACCAAAATTTAAACGTTAATTTCACTATGTTTTCCCATAAACTCACGTCCCTGAATGCACCCAAACGATTCTTTAGTCTTTCAGCTTCAATCTGATTGTATTTGTACGTCTGAGCAGTCCTGTTGCGTTAACAGATTTTTATTCAAATGAAACATACGTACTCTAAAATGGGGTTGATTTCAAGTTGCCGATAATAGAACAGCTGGTTAACACGCAGTTCTAATGGGAAGGTTGCCGAAGAAAAAGCGGCTGCCGACAATAGTCACACTCACCTGAGAAGTTTGGAGCGTTGTAAAAACGCTTTCAAACAGTTTTGAAGAATTCTGTCGATTGGAATGGATAGAGAAGCAAGCAGCAGATGAATGTAAACCAACAAACACATCATATATGTGCGTGACGCTGAGAAAATGCTAATAGAAGTGCGGACACTGCTTAGATTGACGAAAATACGTAAATTCCCCTACGTGCCAGATTTGGAAATAATATTTTTTGAATCTGGAAGTGTGTTTATGATACCATTATCCATTTGATAAAGGTAGAGTGAACATGCGGGGCTTATTGTAAGTAAAAGTGACCTCGGAGTGGTCGTGAATTACCAGGCATTCTGAAATGGGTCACTGGAGCTGCAATAGAGCTAACACCTTCTAACTCCCGGACTAAACCTGCTTTAATTTAAGGGTAATAAAAAGCAGTTTTCTTCCATAATAACACTGCCGGACAGTGGGGGTTAGATTGTACACACACACACACACACACACACACACACACACACACACACACACACACACACACACACACACACACACACACACACACACACACACACACACACACACACAGTACCTTCCCGTAAGACGTAGTCTACGTCAAGAAGAAAATAGGGTTAGGGTCCCTAATATTAGACTCAAACAAAAACTTCGAAGGAAAACTTTGTTCGACAATGTTAACTTACAACCAAAATTATCCACTAGTTTCATCCAGATAAAATTAAGAACAGGAGGTTTTTATCGATGGTCCTAATATTTAGATCCATAGGCCAACCTTAAAACCATTTACCCAGATCTTAGCAAAATAAAAATTTTCATCTAAAAATAAATGTGTTTAAGCTAGTTCCAGCTGGGATCGCATATAGGCATAAGTGTTCCATATTTTGAAGAAATTATGATTGGAAGAATTCTCTTGTTATAACTTTCTCATGCCTCATCAATATTCTGGAAGGTGGTTATTTAAAAAAAAATATGCATCAGCCAATTTGACGATTTATAACTACTATACTATTGTCCAATTGTATTTCCCTTTTCATAAACACAAATTACACTCAGAAGCCATTTTGTCCAGTTTATAACCGGTAGTCTCATTAAAAGCAAACAGTAATCGTATTCAGCATTCTAAACATATTCAAAATCGTTAGACGTTTTCCATGCAGATCAGCAATTCAGAACAACCTGTTACCGACAAGCCTGATTTGGATGCGATCATCTTTCATCCAGTTGAAACTAGACAAACGAGTCACCCATGTAGGTACAATCCGAAAGCGAAACAACTACCGTAGCAGCAGCAGCAGCAGCAGCAGCAGCAGCAGGAGCTCAGCCATAATAAAGCAGGTGGGCCGACTTCTCAATATAGTCCTATACTGACATATAGCACCCGACGAGACAGAGGAGGCGCAATACAAAGGAAGGTGAATTTATGCAAATCGCTATGACTAATCCAGTTGAATTCAGTACTACCTACTGGCTTATTTCGAATGCAACCACCTATTGGTAAAACGACAAAATGCATTTGTTCATTTGTTTACAATAAACAAATCTATCATATTTCTGCAGAAGTTCTCTATTCTCCGAGCGGGGTCTTACGAGTGGCAATAACATTTAAATCACCTGGCAACATCTAGCTTGATACGAGACATGAGTAAGCAGAGCACCTGCTCTGTTCAAATGGGGCGAGCGCGGGACCCATTAAGACGACGAAAATGGTGTGCTTTACATTTATTTGTTGTGTTCCCTGCCATTGATGGTGTAGATGATCTATTTAAAAGACCAAACTCGGTTTATCGGTGCCATTTGGCTAAAAAATCCTTTTAAGGATCCCCCGCTTCCTCTTCATTCGAGCAAGAAAACACGCACATCACAAGCGAACAACGGTTCACGTCGGCAATTCAAAAGAGCTCGCGTGGCCGCGTGGCGAAATGCGCTCTCCAAGCTCCGGACCCGTGTCTTCAAGTGTTTCCCAGATAAAACAAATAACTTCACCGAGCAGCCGGCATCACATTATTAATTTTCTCCTTGCACTAGTCGTCGTCGACGACGACGACGACGACGCGGAGTGATCGGGCAGCAGCGGAACAAGTCCTACAATCGCCGAGAATGTCTAGTTTTGCACGCAATTACCAACGGAGCCAGCGCACACGCGGACAGCATGTGGGGTCCCCATAAATTTAATAATTTGAAATTAATTATTTCATATAGCCGATATCGGACAGGCAGGCCAGCGCGCGGATCTGGTTGGAGCAAAAGTACAAAAAGGCGCCGCGCGCGCTATAAAAGTGAGCCCCCATTTAACGACTCGGGCTACGGCATGGCCAGCAGCAGCAGCAGCAACACCGGACCAACGACGACGACGACGATGAGGGATGATGGCGAGCTCCTACGCACAGGTTGTCGCTTGTCTTCCGTGAGAGAGCGAGATGCTCAGGTTTTAGGTTCGGGCAGATCTACCAGCAACAAGGTGCGTGTGCTAAACTGTGCGTTTTAACTGGCCAGTTGAGGAATTCTCTTACATGCCCGTGGATGATCAACTGTCGTCGGAAGGATTCGAAGCAGGGTGCATGGTCGTAAATTATTATTTATGAACGAATCTCACTGCGATGATGGATGACATCTATTGCGTTGGGAAATTATTTTCAATTTCTTAGATTTTAGAAGCTAAGTCGATTTATTTTGATTGCAGCAGCTCGTAGAACTTTGACTGTCATTTCAATTTCAAAACACTGTCAGTCTTGTTTAAATGATCGAGTATTACCATTGTGCTGAAGTTGGTCTTGTTTTGAAGCCTTACACAACTAATTAACTAAAATGCCCGATTTTTACCGAATAGTTCCACTGTTTTTATTATTATTATTTTTTTATTATAGTCACTTTAACGCTCTTGGGTCATTCGTGACTTGTCCGGGGGTGAGATTTGAACTCGTGACTTTGGCGTGAGAGGTATAAATGCTATCCACTACGCCGGGGTCACCGTCTGTTCCGCTGTTGAAAGTTCGGTATAAATAACCGAAGTCGGTAATCATTTCAAAATGTGTACGCTATACCGAAAATGGTTAAAAATGTATGCCACAGAACCAACTCCCTAGCTCCCAACATGCTAGACCGATTTTGATTAAAATTTCACGAAACAACAGGCAACCACCACCAGCCATCCCGGCAACAAACTATGCAGAAAAGAGTTGTCCAACAATTTATCAAAACCTGCAATTTCCCACACACAAAGGGTCGCCGACCGCCCAAGAAAGCGGGGCCTCAAACGAAACCGTCCATTATTATGTGTTCGGTTTCAGAAACTTGGACCTGCGACTTGCCAAATGCCCGTTTAGTGGCCAGCTTGCTAGGTGGTACGGCTTTTCTCCTCGTGCGCGCTCGTTCGGCCCCAGACAGTGTTTTGTCAGTAAATAATCGATTGCCATTTTCCGAAAATCAAAATTAAGTAATTTCTCATTATATGCGGTCATAGCTTGATCGTTCCACCGGCTGACTGACTGACTGACTGAGTGACTCCTTGTTGGCCCGACCGACCGACCATGGCCGGTCAATAGCCGGTACCGTCCGTCACCCTGTCTAATAAATTCCCCACGTCCTTCCGCGCGGTTCCCAACCCGAATGTAACTATTTGTTTATGCCGTAATATGGCGTGCAACTCCCACCGAATCATATTGTTCTTTGCAGGTTTTTGTATGCGCGCCCACCGAGTGCGCGCATTTGCTTATTAGAGATTAAATTTAATTACATAATCAGCTGTCCCTCCGGTAGGGTAATTGAAAAATCGTGCCGCCTGCAAATTGTTACCGGAGTCTCTCCAGGCCGCGTGGTTCCAAAAGGGACATAGTGCACCGGCCAGTATACTACCGAGCGCTTGAGCTGTGCCCTGTTGGGTTCAAATGTTCCCGCCGCACCAGCTGACTCAAGGAATGATGAATTTCTTCCTAGTACTGCATTAGCCTGCGGAGGGTTGCACCACACCGGCGACAGTGAAAGATTTTGTGAATTTATAGGTTAATAACAATGACAGATTGGAGCTTTTGTCAATGAGGGAAGTGAATTGACAAATCGAAGCGGTCGTAATTATGTTCTGGGATTGAGTTGAACGTGCATCATCACATTTGTTTCGTGGATCTTGTATTTCAGATTCCTTGCTAATTCTACAGAATTGGGCCAAATAACTGAAGTAGCTTTTTATTTCAATGTATTATCTGTTAACAGGCTATTTAAATGACTCAACAATAGGCAGCGAAAGTAGATGCTCATACTGCCACAAAAATGAGAAACTAATCCAGAGGAATTTTTCATAAAAGGCATTATGGACGATAGGTATAAGAATCTCAAACCAATCAGGCTTTTGTAAATCCTGTAAGACTTCTTTTAAAAAACATATAGGGGAAACTGTCCTATTGTTGCGATACGTTTGAAACGTTAGTAGCCTATTGTTGTGTATGGAGTAGGGTTTTAAATATTCCCGGGAATCAACTTCCGGTAATCGGAAAATTAAAATCAGATTAATCGAAAATTTCCGGGATCCCGGGAATGACAAGGGACTGGCAAATCCACGAGCCCTCGTCCAGTCAACAAATCCTTTGATTCCCTTAGGCTGCTCCTCAACCCAGTATATAATATAAAGATTTAAAATATATGGTTTACAGTAATTTCACCTGTACGAACGAATGATGACGACAACTTGATTTTTCATGTTACTATCTCTATCCGCAATCGAAACAAAAACACTGCATCGCACCGAATCAAGAACCACTGACAATATGGACGATGACAGCACTACTATGCTTCCGAGTCTTCCACTTGGGGAAAAAATCCATCACCATCATATTGTTGTTCCCTTGATAGATTATATTCCCCTTCTGATTGGGGAAATGCAGCGATGGAGGAATTACCTTTTTCACATCCACATGTACACCGCGTACACCAGTGTACAAGTCGAAGCACAGCTCTGCTGTACTTCCCTAGCACCAACGCTGGTCAGGAACTCCGGGTGGAAGATCATAAACTTGCACATATTGAACATAATTCCCCGCATGTGGCATGCGTACATCCATTTTCTTTCCGTTAGTATAGTGGAAAAATAAATATTCCGAATTAAACGTTAATGTATGCAGCATCGAATCTTCTGACTTGAACTTGTGAAAAACGGTTTATCCTCCGCAATACGGTATGTTGCGTCCATTTGAACGGGGTTCTCATCTAGTACATTCGTGAAATTAGCAATATCGCCTAAGGTGGGTGTTTCGCACTTATTTTTATGTCTGGTGAATTGTTAAACTATGTTTCATAATTTAAATAAATAAGTATACATAAGTCCAAAATTATATTTCTTTTAAAGAGTCTCGGAATATTCCCGAGTGGGTTAGAACCAACTCATAAATTGAAATTGAAAACTATTTAGAACGGAATTGGAATCTCGAAATGAGAGATTTGTCCAAGATTAAATTACAAAATTTCGAGATTTTGAAATTAGACCAGTTTCTCACATTATTGAACTTGTCGAAATATCAGACAGCGAAAAATTTAAAATATCAAATATGGTGTAATTTTTAAGATCCCAGATTGCAAAAAAAAATCATCGGTTGAACAACATTTTAAGATATGCTAGATATAACTCTAAAGAAATTCAGATGAGAAGTTCTAGGTAACTTTGAGATGTATTTCAAAACAATTGTGTCCAGAAATAAATTTCCAATGTACTTCTGAAGAAACTTTTACAGGGATTGTGACGAGAATTCCTGATAAATTCCAGGGTGATTGTGAAAAATATTTCAAGGGAATTTTCAAGGGGATTTCAAAGAGAATCGGATTCTCAGAATAGTTTTAAAGAAATTCTAAAAGATTCTCAAAGAAAACTTCGAGAAAAATTTCAAGAGATTTCTGAGGAACAATCCCGTCGAATTCTGATGTGAATTCCAAAATTATTTTGAGACAATACTTTGCGAAATCGCGGACGAATTTCAACAGTAAGATAAGAATTTAAAGATAATTCTTAGGTAAAATTTCATTGAAATTTCATTCATTGGAACCATGGTAAGGAATGGAGAAGCTTTCATAGTACATTAAAACATTTTTGAGATATCAAAGTTAATCAAAACTCAATGTCAGAGATTTTTTTTCCTCTGTTTGGGACCTAACACCACTGCGACCAGTAATTTGATCTATTGTAGTATATCCCGTGTCCTTAGTTTAGTGCATGTCGTATTACTCCATCACTATTAAGAAATGATGAAGTATACGATTTTTTTTACAGTTGTCATTCTTGCATTTATCGCAAGCATCCGTCTCTAATTGAAAGGTCCCGCAATTTATACCTTTGTCAGTCAAAATTGGATTCCTTAGCAACAACATTAAGGTATGACACCGATAATGACCATGCATCAGAACCCTATTCTAAACCACTTCAAACTAGGGAACAACGAATGGATGATTAGGAATCACATAGATGAAGGCTAACTAACTCATTTTTCCTTATTTCAAGATCATCTTCAGCGGACAAAGCCGAGTCTTGTCACTATCAACAAGGCATAAAAAGTAACAAGGACTAAGATGTGTTCCTTGGATAACTGAAAAATCATGTTCCCCTAGTTTGCAGTAGTCAGGACTAGGAATCGGTGGTAGATCTTACATCCCGTAACGTACCACGAAAAGGTGATCTACCCACGTTACGGGGCAGAAGACAGTAGGTTGCGTTATAGTCAAAAAACTAAGTTGCGCAAGTCAATCATATATAATTAAACATAGGTTAAATGACTGCTTCGGCAATACCTTAGTGGATTATCGTCAGGGGGTAAACAACATCCTTGAGCGCTCAATTTTGACATATGGATACTTTGTGTTTCAGAGCATCTATTGGCCAAATTTGAGTGC